>NW_027361730.1:2987500-3002500 GCF_039654945.1 Dendrobates tinctorius | reverse complement strand
GCGCTGCAAAAAAAAGCAAGTGTGAAACTAGCCTTTTCTGTAGCTGGCATGGTTGAGGTTTCCCGGGTGAAGTCGAATTAAGCCACAGGCTCCACTCCTGGTGGTGCCCTTCTGGACATTCCTTTAAGGTTCAGCTTTGCAACCATACTGCCCCCGGAAACCAAACACTTTGCCTTCATGGACGCTGTTCGGAGGTTTATGGGAATAATGCCGCCCGATCGGCAGCTGGCATAATTTATAGTGGGAAGTCCGACGGTATATGATCGTCTTCGATTTCAGATTTTTAGGTTTTTTTTTGGTATTTTACATTTTTATTCCAGCCTTTCTTGACTTCATAAGGGCATGACATGCCTATATCTGTGTCTCCTCCTCCTCCTTTTACTCCTCCACCTCTTTTCTATATGTAGTTGCCCTTTTCCATATGTAATTTTTGTATTCTGAGTAGTGTTGAGCGATACCGTTCGATACCCAAAATTATCGTATTGGATGGTATCGCCCGATACGAAAAAAATATCTGGTATCGCCGATTCCGATACCAGAAGTCCCATTCAAGTCAATGGGACTTCCAGTATCGGAATTTAAAAAAGCCCTTTATTTCCTTGTTGGCTAATTCTACATAATTGAAAACAAATAAGAATCATGTAGAATGTATTGTGGGAGGTGGAGGAGACATTAAAGGCATAGTGGTTTATTCAAATCACATGGCATAGCATTAATTCCAATTTTTTTTTTCAAGACGTTCGGAGTTAAAAAGATATTGACTATGATAACTTTTTTATATTTAGTCAGATATGTATGTTTCACAACTTCCATGCTCTTCACCTTCTTTTGTACTTCTCCCACACTTTCTCCTTCATGATCCGCAGCAGTAGCATTTTTTTCATCAACTTTTTCTTCACCTTATTCATCATCTTCTTCTTCTTCACCTTCTTTCCATTAAATTTTTTTTTCCATTCTTCATATTCTTCTTATTCAGCTATTACTAATTTTCATATGCTATTTCTTCATCTTCTTCCTATTCTTCTTTTTCTTCATTTTCTTATGGTGACAGGCATTCCTGTAGTACTTATCTATAAAAGTTATAAGATTACACCTTACGTTCTGCCTGTCACAAAAGATTTACAACAGGATTTGTCCGCGTTCAGTTTGGCCTGCAGCAGCAGGCATTTTCCAGGGGCACCACGAGGAGTAACGGACTCACCCCCATTTACTGCTTAGTCTTCTTCTGCTTATAATTTTGATTTCTTCTATGCTGATTTTTAGTCTTATGCTTAATGTTCTTCTGCTTTCTGTTCTTCTGCTTTTGCTTCTTCTGCTTCTTGTTCTTCTGTCTTTTGTTCTGTATCTTGGTGGTTGTCTTCATGTTCTTTGTCCCCTTGGTCTTATTATTTAGGGTCATATTTCTGGTCTTCTTTGGTGTGGTCTTCAGGGTCGTCGTCATCAGGGTCGTCGTCATGGAGATCAATAAGGATTACCAAAGACAATTTCAAAAAGCTTGATCTTGGAAATGTAGCAGAAGGTACAAGAAGGCTGAGAAACTGGCAAGAACCAGCTGACAGTACTGGAACCCGTAGTGGCAGCAGAAGGAACAATAGCCAATGGCACTACTGAGGAACAGCTGATGGTGCTGGACCCCGATTACTATGCAGGAGGTACCAGTGCTAGAAACCACTACCAAGGACCAGCTGACGTTGCTGGACCTCGGATACCGAGATGGAGGCACCTAGGCCAAAGGCTCTGGCGAGAACCAGCAGACAGTGCTGGAACCCGGATGGGTAGCAGAAGGAACAAGAGCCAATGGCACTACCGAGGACCAACTGACCGTGCTGGACCACGGTTACTAAGCAGAAGGTACCTGTGCTAAAAAGCACTACCAAGGACCAGCTGTCGGTGCTGGACCTCGGATACCGAGATGGAGGCACCTAGGCCAAAGGCTCTGGCGAGAACCAGCAGACAGTGCTGGAACCCGGATGGGTAGCAGAAGGAACAAGAGCCAATGGCACTACCGAGGACCAACTGACGGTGCTGGACTACGGTTACTAAGCAGAAGGTACCTGTGCTAAAAAGCACTACCAAGGACCAGCTGACGGTGCTGGACCTCGGATACTGAGATGGAGGCACCTAGGCCAAAGGCTCTGGCGAGAACCAGCTGACAGTGCTGGCACCCGGGTGGGTAGCAGAAGGTACCCATCCAAAGCAAAGTAGCCAGGCCGCAAGCCGGCCGCAGTTACCAAAACCCACAGTCCTACAGGGGGTCCATGTCCCATTGGCACTACGGATCCAGCCTTCAGTGCCAGTTCCCGCAGGCCACATAGGAGTCACCTAAACTGCAGGCACCGTAGAGTCGGCTAACCCGGCCGCAAGATGACAGGACAACGGATTGGTGGCATAGTGACCTTGACACTACCCGGAAACAGCTGGCGTGCTGGAACCAGGCTGGGCAACAGGCAGTACCCGTGCCAAAGACACTGCCGAGAACCAGCTGACGGTGCTGGAACCCAGATGGGTAGCAAAAGCTACAAGAGCCAATGGCACTACCGAGGAACAGCTGACGTTGCTGGACCACGGTTACTAGGCAGGAGGTACCTGTGCTAGAAAGCACTACCAAGGACCAGCTGACGGTGCTGGACCTTCGGATACCGAGATGGAGGCACCTAGGCCAAAGGCTCTGGTGAGAACCAGCTGACAGTGCTGGCACCCGGGTGGGTAGCAGAAGGTACACATCCAAAGCAAAGTAGCCAGGCCGCAAGCCGGCCGCAGTTACCGAAACCCACAGTCCTACAGGGGGTCCATGTCCCATTGGCACTCCGGATCCAGCCTTCAGTGCCAGTTCCCGCAGCCCACATAGGAGTCACCTAAACTGCAGGCACCGTAGAGTCGGCTAACCCGGCCGCAAGACGACAGGACAACGGATTGGTGGCATAGTGACCTTGTCACTACCCGGAAACAGCTGGCGTGCTGGAAACAGGCTGGGCAACAGGGAGTACCCGTGCCAAAGACACTGCCGAGCACCAGCTGGCGTTGTTGGAACCCAGGGACAATCATGGTGAAGGCCGAGGCCTACTTGGTGGTAGTTTTAGATTGTTTGTAGGCTACAACAGACTGTCAACGTGCTCCAATTAGGCATCTGTCTCCACTCTGTTTCCAGGATTTCACGTGACCACCAACACCGCCAGTTTATGCGTACAGTAGCCGTCTGCCCAATCCACACGTGTTCCTGTGTTACTGGGGGTTCTGTAATGTCAGCAGATCCCCTGATGTGTGTCTGCCAATGTCTCCTGCTCTGTCCACATTCCCACCACTTGCAGTGGGAAGGTGGACAGCGCAGGAGACAGTGGCGGAGACACATTGGGGGATCAGCTCACGTAACAGAACACCAGGAACACAGGAACAAGTGTGGAATGCGTGGATGGCAACTGTGAGCAGGACTGGCGGTGTTGAAGGTCAGGGGAAATACTAGAGACAGAGTGGAGACAGAGGCCAAATCAGAGAATGTTTAAATCTGAAGTAGTTACAATTTGGAGGCAGCAGCAGTTTGCCCTCCACACAGCAGGGGATCAGCTGACGTTACTGACCCCCACTTTCACATGAACAAGTGTTTTTTTCTGTGTGGACAGCACTTCCGAGCACCAACTGACGTTGTTGGAGCCCAGGGACAATCATGGTGCAGGCCGAGGCCTACTAGGAGCCAGGTGTAAATCTGAGGTATTTTGACTTTGGAGGCAGCAGGAGAGTTTGCCGTACACACAGCAGGGGATCAGCAGACGTTACCGAACCCCACTTTCACATGAACAAGTGTGTTTTTCTGTGTGGACAGCACTTCCGAGCACCAACTAGCGTTGTTGGAGCCCAGGGACAATCAGGGTGCAGGCTGAGGCCTACTAGGAGCCAGATGTAAATCTGAGGTATTTTGACTTTGGAGAGGGAGCAGGACACTTTGCCCTCCACACAGCAGGGGATCAGCTGACGTTACCGAACCCCACTTTCACATGAACGAGTGTTTTTTTCTGTGTGGACAGCACTTCCGAACAACAACTGATGATGTTGGAGCCCAGGGATAGTCATTTTGTAGGCTGAGGCCTACTTGGAGGCAGTTTAAGATAAGACGTTGTTTGAATTTGGAGGCAGCAGGAGAGTTTGCCGTACACACAGCAGGGGATCAGCTGACGTTACCGAACCCCACTTACACATGAACAAGTGTGTTTTTCTGTGTGGATAGCACTTCCGAGCACCAACTAGCGTTGTTGGAGCCCAGGGACAATCAGGGTGCAGGCCGAGGCCTACTAGGAGCCAGGTGTAAATCTGAGGTATTTTGACTTTGGAGGCAGCAGGAGTGTTTGCCGTACACACAGCAGGGGATCAGCAGACGTTACCGAACCCCACTTTCACATGAACAAGTGTGTTTTTCTGTGTGGACAGCACTTCCGAGCACCAACTAGCGTTGTTGGAGCCCAGGGACAATCAGGGTGCAGGCCGAGGCCTACTAAGAGCCAGGTGTAAATCTGAGGTATTTTGACTTTGGAGGGAGCAGGACACTTTGCCTTCCACACAGCAGGGGATCAGCTGACCTTACCGAACCCCACTTTCACATGAATGAGTGTTTTTTTTCTGTGTGGACAGCACTTCCGAACAACAACTGACGATGTTGGAGCCCAGGGATAGTCATTTTGTAGGCTGAGGCCTACTTGGAGGCAGTTTAAGATAAGACATCGTTTGAATTTGGAGGCAGCAGGAGAGTTTGCCGTACACACAGCAGGGGATCAGCTGACGTTACCGAACCCCACTTACACATGAACAAGTGTGTTTTTCTGTGTGGACAGCACTTCCGAGCACCAACTAGCGTTGTTGGAGCCCAGGGACAATCAGGGTGCAGGCCGAGGCCTACTAGGAGCCAGGTGTAAATCTGAGGTTGTTTGACTGTGGAGGGAGCAGGACACTTTGCCATACACACAGCAGGGGATCAGCTGACGTTACCGAACCCCACTTACACATGAGCGAGTGTTTTGTCTGTGCGGACAGCACTTCTGAGCACCAACTAGCGGTATCGGAGCCCAGGGAAAATCAGGTAGTAGGCCGAGGCCTACTTGGTGGCAGTTTTCGATTGTTTGTTTCTAGACTACTACTAACTGTCAACGTACTCCAATTAGGTCTCTGTCTTCACTCTGTTTCAAGTGTTTCCTCTGGCTTCCAACCACGCCAGTTGCTGCTCTGAAATGCCGTCTGCACAACCCACACATGTTCCTGTGTTACTGGGGTTCTGTAACAGCAGCTTCTCCCTAGAGGTTACTCAGGCAATGTCTCCTGCTCTGTCCACTTTTCCACTACAAGTAGTGGGAATGTAGACAAAGCAGGAGACATTGCCGGACTCACCTCTGGAGATGAGCAGATGTTACAGGACCCAGGTAACACAGGAACAAGTGTGGATTGTGCAGACGGCACTTGAGAGGAGAAACAGGCGGTGTTGTAGGCCGGAGGAAATACTCAAAACAGAGTGGAGACAGAGGGCAAATCAGAGAACATATTAAATCAGAGGTAGTCAGAAGTTGTAGGCAGCAGGAGAGTTTGCCGTACACACAGCAGGGGATCAGTTGACGTTACCGAACCCCACTTACACATGAGCGAGGGTTTTGTCTGTGCGGACAGCACTTCTGAGCAACAACTGGCGTGTCGGAGCCCAGGAAAAATCAGGTAGTAGGCCGAGGCCTACTTGGAGCCAGGTCTAAATCTGAGGTTGTTTGACTGTGGAGGGAGCAGGACACTTTGCCATACACACAGCAGGGGATCAGCTGACGTTACCGAACCCCACTTACACATGAGCGAGTGTTTTGTCTGTGCGGACAGCACTTCTGAGCAACAACGGGCGTTGCTGTAGCCCAGGAAATAAAGTTCAGGTCATAGAAACATGAACACAACAGGAGACCTGGATCCTGTTGCCAGCCAATTATTTATTCTGGAAGAGGACTGGCAAATTCAGGTGAGATCCAGGCCTTGTTCATTTTCAGAAAAGTAAGCCGGTCAACATTATCGGCGGATAGTCGCGTGCGACGGTCTGTTACCACACCACCTGCAGCACTAAAGACACGTTCCGATAATACGCTGGCAGCAGGGCAAGCCAGCACCTCCAATGCATACTGGCTAAGCTCTGGCCATGTATCCAGCTTAGAGACCCAATACTTGAACGGGGAAGAGCCGTCTGGGAGTACACTAACAGGGCAAGACAAGTAGTCTGTCACCATCTGACGGAAATGTTGCCTCCTGCTGACTGGAGCCATCTGTGATGGTGTAGCCGTTTGTGGCGGTCCCACAAAACTTTTCCACATTTGGGCCATACTGGCCTTGCCTTGTCCTGCGGCACTGCCTCTGCTACCTCTTTGTGCAGAGCTTCCTCCACTGCCTCTACCCACATGGCTGCTTTGAAAAGCACTACCAGCAACACTTGCGGGGGGAATGGAGAACATGATGGCCTGCACAAGTGTTTCTTGGTACTCCCGCATATTTCGCTCCCGGTTCAACTGTGGTATGAGGCTTTGTAAGTTGTCCCGGTAGCGAGGATCTAGGAGGGTGTACACCCAATAATCAGCCGTGTGGAGAATGTTGGCGATGCGGCGGTCATTTAACAAGCACTGCAGCATGAAATCAGCCATGTGCTGCAGACTGCCAACTGGACCGGAAACGCTGTCCCCAGCTTGAGGCAGCATCTCAGCCTGCTCAGCATCACCCCACCCTCGCTGTACACACTGACTACTAGAGCCTTGTGTACCTCCCTCCTCTGGAGAGATGTGTTCCTCCTCCTCCATTGTCTCCTCGTCATCCTCCTCACTAAGTGTCCCCTGCCTGGGCCTTTGTGTGGAGGCACGTTGCGCAGACTTGCCAGAAGCAGATGGCATTTCTGACTCCTCATCCTCGACCTCTTCAAAAACCTCCTCACTTAGTGCTTGTAAGGTTTTTTGAAGCAGACAGATAAGGGGGACAGTCATGCTGACTAGAGCATCATCTGCACTGGCCATCCGCGTGGAGTCATCGAAGGCACGCAAAACTTGGCAGATGTCCCTCATAGTGGCCCACTCAGTGGTGGTGAAGTGTGTCCGGCGCACAGTGCAACTTGTTTGCGCCTGATGCAGCTGGTACTCCATTACTGCTGCCTGCTGCTCACACAACCGCTCCAACATATGTAACGTTGAATTCCACCTGGTGGGGAGGTCACATATGATGCGATGTTCTGGCAGGCAGAATCGGCGTTGCAGAGATGCAATGCGTGATCTTGCCATGCTGGAACGCCGCAAGTGAGCACACTCTAGGCGAACCTTGTGCAGCAGTGCATCAAGATCCGGATAGTCCCTCAGAAAGCGCTGCACGACCAAATTGAGCACGTGTGCCAGACATGGTATGTGAGTGAGGTTGCCTAGGCCCAGAGCTGCCACTAGATTTCGGCCATTGTCCCTCACTACCAAACCTGACTGGAGATTCGCTGGCACAAACCACGTATCACTCTCCTGCTTGATGGCATTCCAGAGCTCCTGTGCTGTGTGGCTCTGATTCCCCAAAGAAATTAATTTAAGGACGGCCTGTTGACGTTTGGCCACACCTGTGCTCATATCTGGCCTAACAGGCTCATGCAGTGCTGATTCCGAGGAACTAGAGTAGGAGGAGGACTCAATATGTACAGACTGCATTCCTGCAATCCTTGGAGTTGGCAGAATACGTACAGAGCCACTCTCCAGACCTGTACCCGGCTCCACAACATTGACCCAATGGGCAGTGAGGGAAAGGTATCGTCCCTGTCCATGGCTACTGGTCCACGCATCGGTGGTCAGGTGGACCTTGCTACTGACGGCGTTTAGTAGCGCATTTTTTATTTTTACCTCCACATGCTTTTGCAGGGCAGGGACGGCTTGCCTGCTGAAATAAAAGCGGCTGGGCACATTGTATTGTGGAACTGCCAATGACATCAAGTTCCGGAAGGTGTCAGTCTCCACCAGCCTGAATGACAGCATTTCAAGGGCCAGTAGTTTGGCAATGCCGGCATTCAGAGCCAATGCTCGGGGATGGTTTGCCGAGTATGGCCGCTTTGTCTCCCATGCCTGTGCTGCCGATTGCTGGTGAGTGGCCTGGGAGTGTGCTGATGACTGAGAACGTGGTTCAGTGGGTGGAATTTCACTGGGTCTCTGGACAACAGTGGCAGAGGTTCTTCCATGGCGTTCCAGTGAGGAAGCCGAACCAGCTGTGTGTGAGCTGGAGGAAGAGGCCCCAACACGAGCTGAAGAGGTGGTAGGTGCTGCTGAAGGTTGGCCTACATCTTCAGTGTGTCTGTGTAACTCCACCTCGTGTTTGGTACGCACATGTTTCCACATATTTGTGGTATTGAGGTTGCTCACATTTTTCCCTCGTTTCACTTTCTGATGACACAGCTTGCATTTGACAAAGCAAATGTCATCTGCAACTGTGTCAAAAAAAGACCACGCACTGCAAGCCCTGGGAGCGCCCGTTTTCTGTTTTGGAAGAGGATTGCTCCTCATGGGCGCCAAAGTGGAGGCTACAGGCAACCAAGTCTGCCCCCGCCCTCTCCCTCCTCTTTTAGCCGTTCGGGGAATCTCTTCCTCAGAGCTTCTCCCACCACCTTCCTGTGGCTGACGCCATGATGGGTCAAGGACCTCATCATCTCCACTCCCCTCTTCAAGCATCGGCTGGTCCTGGGTTGTCTCGCCAGCACCGTACGCAACAGAAATTGGCAACTGAGTCTCATCATCATCAGCACTGAGGTGTGCTGACAATAGGCACTGGCCCACCCGCCTCTTCAGATTCAGAGGGACAAAGCAGTTGCGCATCACTGCATACTCCCTCTTATTCACGCTCTAGAATGCTGCTTGGCTGGCCACCTCTTTCCAAGCCAACAGATTCTGAGAACAGAAGTAAAGATTGAGATGGCTCCTGTCCGGGGCTCTCAGACTGCCTGGGCAATTTGGCAGGTGGTGAAGAGACAGATGGTTGCTCTTCAGTGCTCTGGCCCTGGGAGGATGCGGAAGTCATTGAAGTGGATACGTTAGCTGCCATCCATCCGACAACGGCTTCAATTTGTTCGTCACGCAGCAGTGGGGTACGGCGAGGTCCTACAAAGCTGCGCATGAAGGACTGTTGCCAGGTAAAAGTGGGGGATGCCGGGTCACTGGTGGCCGCAGCAGACACCGAATCACCACGTCCTCTCCCTGCTGAATCCCCCCATCCTCTCCCTGCTGAAACTCCACAGCCACGACCACGTGCCTTACTCCCTGCCTTCTTCATCTTGGTAGACTGATAAAGATAGGCAGAAAAGTAAAAAAGGGGTGGCTTAGTGTTCTTATTCCTGAACACCTGCTAACCAGTATAAGAAACACTAGTTTCGCTAAGAGTGTGTGTACTACACTTTAATATGATCTAATGTGGCCTACACAACTGTAAAGTGGAGTGTTTGGTGAACTTTATTTCCTTTTTTTTGGTTGGGGGGGGAAAGGATGTGACCAAAGTTTGAAAGCTATAGTATCACAATTTTTTTGGAACGATTACAATGCAGGAAGCTAACCTACAATGCAATTGATGAGGCTCCAAAAAATAGGGTGATACTAGTCTGGCTGGCCCTGAAGGGCACAAGCCAGCAAAAAGGCTCCTCTATCTAATCCTATATAGTGTTTGCAACCAACCAATGACAATGGATGCGGATGGAAGCACACTAATATAGGAGCAAAAATCTGGCTAAATTTGCTGCAAAAAAAGGACTATGTATGAGGCAGTGACGCACGCTGAGCGGACTACAACGAGCGGTGGCTGTAGAACACACTGCAACGTGAGCTGCACTCACACACAGAGAGACCTATCAGACAGCCAAAAACGGTGCAGAGAAATGGGCTATAGCACTGAAAGGCTGCTGAAAGGCTCCGCTGTCCACTCCTTTAGTGTTTGCAACCAACGTATATGGATACGTATGGAAGCACACTATACAGGAGAAAAAAAAAGCAGCAATAAAAGAAAAATGTGTATGAGGCAGAGACACACACTGGGCGGCCTACAAGCAGACGTGCCTGCTGGACACACTACACAGCGTGGGTCTGCACTCACACAGCCCTTGCAGACAGCTATTAAAACAGCGCTGTTGGGCTACAAAAATGCTACAGTGGTGGATTATGTAGCCTGGGTAGAGCAATAGATATGTTTGATGATCGCTATTTCTAACTGTCCCTCACAGTCTTCAACAGCAGCCTGTCCCTAACTGAATTCACAGCAGAGTGACCAGAAATGGCGGCTGCTGCGGTTTTTATAGTGCATCATGACATCATTTCAGCAGCCAATCACAGACATGCCAGTAGTTAACATGCCTACATGCCTAACAGGATGTGCCCACACTTCTGAGGATCCCCATTGGCTGAGTCAAATCGAGCAGGCTCCTAGCATTATGGGAACTTCCGATTCCGGTATTTGATATGAAAAAAGTATCGGAACTAAGTATCGGAATTCCGATACAGCTAATATCGGCCGATACCCGATACTTGCGGTATCGGAATGCTCAACACTAATTCTGAGCATTTTGTCTGCTTTGGGACACCTTTTAAGGTGTTTTGTAATTGTTTTCTATGTGTTAGTATGTGTTTGTGTTTGCCTGCCATTGTTTTCAATGGTGTTCGACGGTGTTCGTCGAACGTTCGACGAACATTCGATGAACTTGCCTCCTGTTCGACGAACCAAAACGAACTCGAACACTGATATATAGACGTACATTTTTAATGTTTAAACTATGCAATATACCGTATACCTGGTATCTGGTGATACTGTACCCTTTCTGCCAGGAAGTTCTCCTCCACCCACCACTCTAAGTGTATCATTGACACCTGGAACATTGTCCCACATGTGTGATTATTTCTTGTGGATCTTCTTGTTATATTGTGGTGTGATCCATCCTGAGCGTGTGAAAGTGTGTGGGTTACTCCTGCAATTTAGATGTACATTTAAAAATTACCCCAACACTAGTGTATACAGCTCTATGCTTGTGATACATTACCCATTTACTGATTTTTATATTCTGGTCTAATCCAAACTGACCAAGTGAGAGTTATTTTCTGACTGTAGAAATAAATACTGAGATTGACAACAATGACCCCTACACTGTGTACAGCTGTACTCTTCAGATCCATTACCATTTTACGGCTTTTTATATTGTGTTGTAATCCATACTGAGCCTGAGAGCGTCTGTGTCTGCCTCCTGAAATATCTACAGAGATTTAAAATGTTTAAACTATACTATATATACCTCCTATCTGATGATACTGTACACTTTTTCTACTTTTTGTATTCTTGTCTAATCCATACTGAGCCTGTGAGCGTCTCTGTGTGACTGATGGAATATATAGGGAGATTGACAATTATCCTTTGACTGTATAGAGCTGTACGCTTCTGATACAGTACCATATATCTGATGTTATTTTGGGTTAATTTTCTGCAAAATTTTGAAGTTTGATGGAAGAGGCCGCGGACGTGGGCGTGGGGGGGCCAGCTGGTGCTGATGGTGGTGGTGCATCTTCTGGTAGTGGCAAAAGCACAATAGCAGCTAAGGCAGGAGGTGTTGAGCCTGTGTCATGGTCTGGCTCTGGAACGCCTGGAAGGCTACCTTTTCTGGGAGTAGGTTAACCGCTTTTAAAGCCGGAGCATCAGGAACTGGTTTTGGCTTACATTGCCAAAACAGACTCCAGCAAATATGCCCTCCTCTTCTAAAGTTTCAAAAAATGCAAGCACTGAGTCGTCAAGTACTGGCTCCTGGTCAGGAAGAACCCCTTTCCTTGTGTCCTTAACCCCCACCAACAGTGAATGATGCAGCAGGCCACACTTCACATTAGTCCATGTAGCTCTTTCTATCATACCATGCCTGGGTTTATCAAGTCAAATCATGAATTCCCCAGTCCAAGATGAATCTGACATGGAGTGTGGGTGGCCAGCCAGGGCAGTGGGGTTAATCGGTACTGGGCCGGTGTCTCAGAGGGATGTGTCATGTTAGTGGTGATGACCCGTTCCGTGGCCCTGGGCATCCATGCAAAGGGGTGAATAACGTTTATAGGTGAATGATACGTGACGCCACCTGTGGTTTCTGATCAAATTGACCGTCGCTGCAGTGTCGCTTCTCTGGGACAGATGTTGTGGTGCAGCTAAGATGTAGAAGCCCTGCACAGGTAGGGCCGTAGTCGCAGGGCAGATGAAACTACAAACTCGGAGACCGGAATCCGGACCATGCGCTCCAGCTAGGAGTGAGCCTTAACTCTGCTCATCCTCCAGCTCCCCTACTCATGTCCACACACTTCCCCTTCCCTTCACAAACTGCCCTAACTTACCTCCTCCTGACCACAGAGAGCAGCTCCTCAGCAGTCAGGTTCAGAGGTCTCCCTGCTGGCCTGGAGTGGGAACTGTGTTGTGTGTTGGTTTAACTGCTAGAGAGATCCTTCGTTGCTCCCAAGCATGCCATCACACTCCCTAGGAGTAAGGTAATGCCACTGTGGCGACCGTACTCCTGGGGGCACCACAAGTGCACTGATGCCCAGCCACTGCTAGATGATTCTGCTGGTACATTGACCCAGACCACTACATTCCCCTTGCACTCTACACAGCCAGAATCTGACCCTGATGAAACTCAGGTTCCCCTTCCCGCATACTATACCACCTTACACGGTGACAAAGAGGAAGGTGCAGATGAACATGCAGGTTCCTTGAGCAGGTGTGGGGGCCATTCTCATGGGCAATGGCACTGGCACAGGGCCCCTCATAGTACACAAAAGTGTCTCTGCCAGTGGGTGGGCTGTCAGACACACCGCCGTACTATTAGGGGCCCTGTGCCAGTGCCGTCGCCAACGAGTGGGCCCCCCTGCTTGCTCAGGATCACAGCACTTGCAAAGTTGAAATACTCACCTCTCCCTGCTCCACCGCCATGATGTCTTCCGCGTTTCCTGACAGTGACATTCTGGTCAGAGAGCGCGATGACATCACTTCTGTATGCCCTCTGTCTAAACAGTCCAAGTGCAGTGAGATGGAAGATGGGAACGACGAGGAGTCCAGACTAGTACAGGGATTCCCTAGCGAGGAGACTTATTTAATTGTTTTCAGTGTTGGGACAGCAATTTTTGGGGAGCACTATACTCTGGAGAATGATATATGAGGCCCACCATACACTGGAGCATTCCAAAGGTGGACATCAGACACTGGAGCAGCATTTACAGGGCCCATTATACACTGGAGCATTAGAAATGGGGCCCATTTTATATGGAGCATTATTTGGGCCCATAAAACAGTGGAGCTTCATCCATGGGGACCAACATATACTGTAGCATTATGTGGAGCTCATCATATACTGTTTCAAACATTATATGGGACCAATGATTCTGTATGGAGAAACATATGGGCCTCATTACTCTGTATAGCGCACTATGTGGTGGCCATAATACTGTATGGAGTAATATACTGTCCGTTTTTGAAGCTATTGGAGAATTTAAAATGGATATCAGTCATAAGATGTAAGAAGTGAAGTATTTTTCATTGTACTATACCGCTATTTCTCTGCCGTATCAAAGGATCATGAATTGTGGCATGTGTTAAAGGAGCCCAGTGACACTCTTTGGCCCAGGGCCCACGAAAATCTGGAGCCAGCCCTACCCCCCCACAACTTTAGCCAAATAACCCCCAGTTTTCAATGCCTAACTATTATTATAAAGTAAATTAAGGTTGACAAGCTTAAGTAATAAGAATTGATGTTTTTGGCATTAAAATGGGCACTGTAGGTGTGCTTCCTGTCCTCCACTCCCTGCCGACCTTGGTTCCCCATTGACTTGCATTGGGTTTCGTGTTTCAGTCGGCCTTCGACTTTTTACGATAATCGGCCGATTTCGTTCAACCCGACTTTTTGAGAAAGTCGGGTGTCATGAAACCCGACTCGACCCGAAAAAAGGCAAAATCGCTCATCTCTACTTAGGACCAAAATGAGCTAACTGCGCTGGACATTGGTACCACCTTAAGTGCACTTTTTTTAACTGTTCCAGGTGATTTAGGCAAGCTGATACTCTTTGCACCTGTGTTAAACCCTCCCTCCATGTCTCCGGGTAAAGGGATATGCCTAGCTTCCCCTCCCTCCGAATCATATGTGGTAATTTAGTATCAACATCTTTTGTATTCAAAGCACTATATAGGATGGTACTTCCCCTAGATCCCGATTCCGGTCTCAGAATATACCCATTAGCCCTTATGGTCCAAAGGAGTCTTAAAAAGCGACAACTCTGGTGATGTGTGGATCAGATGTCTTATTTGCAAATACTGATAAAATAGGATTCGTATATCTGGATGTTTTGAGGACAGGAGGTAGAGGGAGGAGGTTCAGAGCACCATCCATCAAGTTCTGAAGAGTTTCAACTCCTGCATTGATCCAGTTATGCAGACCAATGTAAGGGATATGCTGCTCAAGAGCTTTCAAAGACACATCGGTGAGGGGGATTTCTAATAATTTTGAGGCTATTTGTCCCCAATAGCCAATAGTAACCGCCATTGTCGGAAGGGGTTGGGTAAACTAACTTTTCTTAATCGTCTGACTTTCTAGTGTAAGACGGGTTGAGCCTCTACAACCATACAATGCTTCAATCTGTAGCCACTTATGAGCATTATCCATTAACCACCAGTTATGGTAAGCAAGTTAGGGACTCCCATTCCTCCTGCTTCATACGAGTAATACATCAACTTTCTAGCCATCCTCGGTCTTTTATGAGCCCTAAATAAAATGATTAGCCATTTTTTGAAGAGATGAGAGAAATCTAATAGGAACTCTGACTGGAATACACCTAAAATAATATAAAATCTTAGGGAGCACCATCATTTTAAAAATATTGATCCTGGCTATCCATGATGCTGGAATAGATTGAAATTCATCTAATTCTAACTTGGTCTATTTCAGGAGGTTGGAGAAGTGTCTCTCTATAAGCTGTTTAGAGTGTGTAAGAACTATACCTA
>NW_027361730.1:2980000-2985000 GCF_039654945.1 Dendrobates tinctorius | reverse complement strand
TGACTGAAGAGCCGATCTCAGCTGTAAATAACGGAAAAACTGGGATCTCGCGATATTATGTGCAACCTGTAATTGCTCAAAAGATACCAAGGTCCCCTGGTCATACAAATCTCCCATCGAGGAAACATTATGTTGCATCCAAAAAACAGTGGATGGGTGGTTCAGTAGTTCTGGGAAATAGTCATTATTCCACAGGGGCATTTCAGCTATAAAATCTTTAAACCCAATCGCTTTCTTAATCTGTTTCCATACTAATCGCGCCAGTCGGAGCAAGGGTAGTAGACAAGGGACATTAGTCCTCTCCAACTCAAGGAAACCTAGTGGTCAGTCAATTCGGGCAGCATGAAGTAGGTGGCTTTCCGAATTGGGGAGGCAACCACCCGGCATCCATTTATTTAAAGCTTTAGGTTGCCCAGCCAAATAGTATAAGAAAAAATCTGGTAACGTCGCCCCACCTCCCTTTTTTGGTCTCTGCAGGGTGGTCAATTTAAGTTTGAGCCTAGTTTTCCCCCAGATGAAAGATATGATCTGGGAATTGAGATTTATAAAAAAGGATTTGGGTACTATTACAGCACTATGCTGAAGGGAGTAGCTAAGTTTGGGGAGTAATATCATTTTAATTAGGTTTATACGTCCGGTCACAGACAGCAGGAGTTTGCTCCAAGTTGTGAATTTCATTTTAACTAGTTCCAGCAGTGGGTTAATATTGAGTTGTGAGTCAAGCGTACTATTTTGAGATACATATATACCCAAATATTTAAAAGTAGATACAATAGGCAGCGAGGAGAGAGCTTCTAGCTGGGGCACTGGGGTATGAGAAAGAGGTAGCAAAGCGGACTTCTCCCAATTTATATATAGATCTGAGTATTTACTGAATCTATCTATAATGGCAATTACTTGTGGTAGAGTCTCCTCCGCTTCATCCATGAATATCACCATATCGTCAGCATATAGACCAATGGTATCTACCCGACCCGCTATATTTATACCTTTAATACCAGGGGAAGATCTAATACGTATTGCCAATGCCTCAATCGCAAGGGCAAATAGGGCCGGGGAGAGGGGGCACCCTTGACGAGTCCCCCTATGCAATGGAAAGGACTCAGACACGGAGTTGTTCACTATAATACGGGCTTTGGGCTTCATATATAGTATTTTGATCCATTTTATAAATTTATCCCCAAAGCCATATCTTTGTAAGCACGCGGAGAGGAAAGGCCACTCACGAGAGTCAAAAGCTTTGGCAGCATCTAGCGATGCCAGTGCCCACTTGTTGTCTGGCATTAGAGAGCTATATTGGGCTATTGACTGGACCTGTCTGATGTTAATGGAAGTGCTCTTACCAGGCATAAAGCCCGTTTGATCAGAATGTATAAGGCTCAATATAATCGAATTCAGTCTGGTAGCTAGAATCTTAGTAAAAATTTTATAGTCCACATTTACTAATGAGATAGGGCGGTAGGGTCCACATTCCCTTCCCAAATTCCCCGAAATACTTTAACCAAAAGTGGCGTTAATATATCCCTATATTTCCTGTACAATTCAATAGGGAATCCATCATGGCCGAGCACTCCAGTGTATCTGTGCCCTGTCCTCTCACATGAAAACAGCATTCTTTCACCAGCATACCTGTGTCTTCTCTCACTGCGCCATCAGGGATACCACTGTAGTGCTGAAGCCTTTCTGCAATTATAATAATATAATAATAAATTTTATTTTTATAGCGCCGACATATTCCGCAGCACTTTACATTTCAGAGGGGATTTGTACAGACAATAGACATTACAGCATAACAATAATCACATACAGTAGATTATAACAAATACCAAGAGGAAAGAGGGCCCTGCTCGCAAGCTTACAGTCTATGAGGAAAGAGGTAGACACGAAAGGTGGGTGGTAACAGTTGCCCTGATTGTATGGACCAGCCATAATGTTAAGTGTGTAACAGTACAAACACAGAGGGCTAATGGATGCTTGAAGCATGTGGGAACATGATGCGGGAAATCTGGTTATGGTAAAACTTTTGGCTGTGCCACACAGGGATAGATTAGGTTAATGTGTTGAGGCGATAGGCCAGTCTGAATAAATGCGTTTTCAGGGCACGCTTAAAATTGTGGAGATTGGGGACTAATCGTATTGACCTGGGAAGTGCATTCCAAAGAATTGGCGCGGCACGTGTAAAGTCTTGGAGACCGGAGTGGAAGGTTCTGACTATTGAGGATGCTAACCTCAGGTCATCAGCAGAACGGAGGGCGCGGGTAGGGTGGTATACTGAAACAAGGGAGGAGATGTAAGATGGTGCTGAGCTATGGAGGGCTTTGTGGGTGAGGGTAATAAGTTTATACTGAATTCTGGAGTGGATGGGTAGCCAGTGTAATGACTGGCACAAGGTAGAGGCATCGGTGTAACGATTGGTGAGGAATATGATCCTGGCTGCAGCATTCAAGACAGATTGGAGAGGGGAGAGTTTGGTAAGAGGGAGACCGATTAGAAGATAGTTACAATAGTCGAGACGAGAATGAATAAGAGAAACAGTAAGAGTTTTTGCAGAGTCAAAAGTAAGAAAAGGTCGAATTCTAGAAATGTTTTTGAGGTGCAGATGACAAGAGCGAGCCAGTGATCGAATGTGGGGGGCAAAGGAAAGCTCGGAATCAAGTATGACCCCAAGACAGCGGGCCTGTTGCTGGGGAGTAATTGTGGAACCACACACACAAATGGCAATGTCGGGAATAGGTACATTAGTAGAGGGAGGAAACACCAGGAGTTCAGTCTTTGACAGGTTCAGTTTCAGATATAGTGAGGACATGATATTAGACACAGTGTTTAGACAATCGCCGGTGTTTTCTAGAAAGGCTGGCGTGATGTCAGGAGAAGAAACGTATAATTGAGATGGTACTGGAAACCAAATCTACTGATTGTTTGACCAATAGGGGCAGTGTACAAGGAGAAGAGGAGGGGGCCTAGAACCGATCCTTGAGGGACCCCAACAGTAAGGGGAAGGTGAGAGGAGGAGGAACCGGCAAAAGATACAGTAAAGGAGCGGTCGGAGAGATAGGAGGAGAACCATGAGAGAACGGTGTCCTTGAGGCCAATGGAACGGAGCATAGTGAGGTGGAGCTGATGATCCACAGTGTCGAATGCTGCAGAGAGATCCAAGAGAATTAGCATGGAGTAATGACCATTTGATTTAGCTGTTAGCATATCATTAGAGACTTTAGTGAGGGCAGTTTCAGTGGAGTGTAAAGAGCGGAAACCGGATTGGAGAGGGTCGAGAACAGAGTTTTCTGAGAGATAGCGGATAAGACGGGAGTGGACCAGGCGTTTCAGGAGTTGGTTTTGCAAGAATTGAGACACAGTTCAGTTCAAATGCAACATGTGAAACTTTACTTCAGTAACTTGGCAGCACATTCTTGTCAGTTACAACATCAACAGCAAGTTCCATGCAGTTTTCATTCTGTTCATTCCCTGCACTAAGTTCCAGGTCCTCCAGTACATTACGGGGTAATATCGCCTTAGGTGGTACCACAGCGTTCTCCCTGTTCAGACTTACTCTGCTTGGGGATTCTGTAGTCCGTTTCGCCCCGGTCCTGAGAGCATCGGCCCATGCAATAATCTGACACATGTTGAACAATCTGCGCCCTGTACTATTCTGGACTGCTTCCTTTCTCCAGCTATGAACTGCTGCAATCCTGCTGATTGACACCATACTTCTGTTCTAAAGACTCCAAATGGCTAAGCTTCCCTTCTAAACTTTGCGTGACTGCTGTGGTGTCCTGGACCTAGAGGCCATGTGGGCTATTCGGGCGCCCGGGCCCTTCTGACTGCCTAAGGGAATGTTCCTACCATACCACACTGCAGCCCCTCCTATGGTTATCCCTTTCCTACGCTATACACTAGCAGAAAGCTCTGTGCACTATAATGCCCCCATCTAGTGGCCAATCAAATAACCACTTACCCTATACACTATACATAGCAACAGTGCAACGGTATAACATTATACACATATAAACAGTTAGCAAGAAACAGTAATACACGTTAGAGTGTAGCAGTACCATTGTATAGCAATGGTAATACACTAAATCATGTAGCAGTACCATCATACATTAGCAAATATACATACACTGATAATATATGGCATTGGGTCGAAAGAGAAAGGCAAATGTATAACCGTAATATAGCATACCCCCTACCATCCAACCTTGAAATCAGACCATTTTCGCTGAAATGCATCTATCCAATGCCTTATTGTCCACTAGAAAGAAATCTATCTAACTATAAGTCCGATGACAGAAGGAATAGAAAGTATAATCCTTTTTATCAGAATGGAAATCTCCAAAAATCATGTAGATGGTATTCATTTATTTATGATTTCAACTCCCTTTTCAACTCCCTCTGGACTCAGACTGTCCTATTGGAACAATCTGCAACTCTGTCTAATGGAATATTAAAGTCCCCACATATGATTCTCTCACCCTTGGCTAATTCAGATGTTTTCTGGAAAGCATTACGGATGAAGGGGTATTGTGCTTAATTTGCTTCATACATACCACTCCATTTAATGAGCAAATTAATATAAAAAATCTGTCCGCCGGGTCTGCAGGCATATGGAGATTTTTAAAAACAACCGTATTTTTGATCATTATACAAACCCCTGCTTTTTACTCGTATTGTTAGCAAAGAATATATGAGGGAATTGCGGATGTTGTGTCCTGCAATTATCAGCCTCCAACAAATACGTCTCCTGTAAACAGATAATTTCGGCCCGTGACTTCCGCACTTCCCTCCATAAACATAGATCTTTTCACCGGGGAATTCAGTCCCCGTATATTCAGGGATAACATTTGGATACTCATGATATAACACAAAATTTCCTATGCCTATTCATCTGAAGCACAATTAACATTCCCCGCGCCCACACCAACAAGACCCGGTCATGTGTACACAAGCCTATCTGACATATACAATGCTGTGTGAAGATAACAAGTATAAAAGTACCAAAG